>NW_026571018.1:18520063-18557563 GCF_026225935.1 Boleophthalmus pectinirostris | reverse complement strand
TCTGTAAGCCTCCGTGACTCATTTTTGTGGCACAAAATGCATTTATGTGAGGGTTTCTTTCTGCCTCTCCTACCCCTCCTTTCCCTGCTCCCTCTTCCCTTCTCTCACCTTATTTGGTTTTTCCTGGGTGGGCCCCCAAATCATCTCACCTGCTGAGCTCCACTCCTGATCCTCGTCAGTAATCATCTCCGGCAATAAAGGACCTGCTGACCTGCTCTCCAGTGCCAGATCGTTCCGTCAACCAAGTGGTGAACTACTCAGGCTATTTGTGTTTTTGAGCATTTTTGAAGGTTTTTGACTCTTACCTGTTTACTTTTGTCCGTTCCCCAGTTCAACCGTTTTGGAGCCAGCCTCATCCCGTTACCACCTGTTCCGCAAGCCTCTGGTCAGCCTCTTCACCTTTGCACTTCAGCCAACCTGGACCCGTCCTACCTCCCCTGGAATCAATCCCCCCGTCCATGACTATTTTGTTAATAAATACATTTTGTTACTGCATATTTGGGTCAGACCAGTGATTCTTTAACAATTTAATTTATTTCATTATGCATCTTGTTTTTTTTGTTACTTTTCTCATGAGCTGGGTTGTAACACATAACTTTTCAAGGGGAAGGTCTGCTGCCTATTTGTCTCCATTTTGACATTATTGTTTTGCCTGGAATGTTCCATGGTATGACATTAAACACATCCAGCCAGCATTTATTCATTACAGATGTTTCTATTGCTCTAAAATTCCTTCTGTGAACAGGGGCGACTCTCCACAGATCTGAACTGTAATGTAGCGTAGTGCTATAACTTGCTTATCTTTAATCTATACTGTGGAACATTCTAGCCAAAGCAATAACATCTCTATGGAGACAAGCAGGTGGCAGGCCATTTGCTAGAAATGTTACGTAGTGCAACCTTTTGGGGTTGAAAAACTTTGTGCGACATTATGAGCAAAGCAAAAACATCTCCTTGAAAACCTCCCTCATGAAAAGTAACATAATGCACCTTCAATTTAGCGGCTGGACTGTGTATATACTCAGTAAATCCTATGAAAAACTAAGATGGGGAAACCAGAGTATTAACTTTATTATCTGTCAGTCATACTTGCCGACAGCAGTGAAGGACTTTATCAGTGCGTCCCTTACTACCTGTCACATTTAACATCGTTCTTGGAATTTTCTCCGGTTAATCATATCAAAGGAACGTCAGGAGGCAGCCGGCGAGACTTTTTAAAAACATGATTCCCGTGTAAGTCTGTATTCCACTAAGAGTTAACAGTACTTTTAGTGGCCAGCGTAGATAGGAGCTGTTTTCATCCCGGGCGCCATGCTGTGAGTGATGGCCACGGAGACATGGAAATTGCATTCAGAGGCATGCTGGGAAATGTGTGTCTTGTCTGTATTGGTCTAACCTCACAGGGCTGTAGCAGAACCCCACTGTGCTGCGCTAGAGTTTAGAAAGCTGCTGTTTGCTCCTTTGATGTCCTTTTTAGATTGTCTGTATTTTGGAGTTTGAAGCAACTTTCTACTTGTTAGTAACAGTTTCTGTTTTAAAACTCCTGTATTATGCAAAATTGACTCTTGTGAGCTTTAAGCCATGTTATGCTTTTACCACATCAAAAACGTACCCAGAGTTGTTTTGTTTCATTCACACATGTTTGAGTAATCCTACATTTTTGAGCTGTCTACATCTTAAAAGCTGAAAATTCTCTGTTCCACCCTGTGATGTCATGAAGTGGTATTTTTCAAGCTAACTGCCCCTTTCACCTTTAGTCTTGTTGAAATTGGCAATTCCAGGGCTGAAATCATCCAAATGATTCAAGTGAAAGTGTATGGGGTTTGAAAACACAGGAGAGCCTGTGTGTTGCCACATGACCTCACAAGATGAAAGAGTGTTTCTGTTTGAGAGAAGAACTCAGGTTCCCATGTTAAACGAAACACAATTCCAGGTGTTTGTGATGAGGAAACAAATAGATCAGAAAATAGTGTAATATGGGTCCATTAAAATATGTTCTCTCAGTCTTACTGCACTTAGCACATTTACTAAGTGCTGTGGCTTAGTAAATGTCATCATTTAAAACAGTTAAGAAATATGCATTGCACCATGTAACTTTTCTGTTTCTCACTTGTCTCCAAGGAGATATAATTACTTATCCTAGAACCTTCCACGTGGAGACAAGCAGGTGATGCCATCAGGCCAAGTCTATGGAGAGGTTACTCAGAGTAGCAGAAATAACAGAAAAAAACTGTAATTAAGTAAATGTATGATTGATTGATACTGTGGACAACTTCAGGCAAAGAAGTAATATCTGAATGGAAACAAGAAAAGCTACGTAGTGCACACTTAAGTCAGAAAGAAAAGGTAATTTCTCTTCTTTCTGTGTGCCCATTCATAGTTACTCATACATGTTACAATTATTTAAAGGCAACTTTTCAGATGGAGGGTCCCCCATCTACTTGTCTCCATGGAGACTGCTTTGCCCAGCTTGATCCACAGTAATACATTAAACAAGCACTGAGACTCCTTGAGGTAAGGTTACAGGTCAGCTCTGTGGAGAGGTGACCCCACTCACAGGGAGAATTAATGTTAAAGTATAAAACACTTGTAATAGAATATTATACACAAGATAAATACATAGAAGTCCATACATTCCAGGCAAAGCAATCATTTAATAATAATGTCTTTATGAGCAGGAATCCTATGAACATTGTCTCTGTTCTTAAATATTGTCCTTTTATAATCCTTTTTCTCTTTGAGTGGAAATGTGTAAATGCTTTTTCATGATGTGTGCTGCAGTTTCATTCTGGCCCAGATCAGATTTGATTTCAGTGTTTTTTCACCTCGTTAAATAAATATTAAGTAAATAAAACTCTCCATGGACACAAGCAAATGGCAAACAATCCACCAGAAAAGTCACTTAAAGCACCTTTAATTCATTGCACATTTCATCTTGTTGGTGTCCTCACACTAATGGTGTAGTTTCATTCTGTTGTTTACAGTGCTAAAAGGTCTCCATGTGACAAAGATGCCATCCGCTCCCCCCCTCCTCATTCATGCTCCGCTGGGGCTGCTCTGACTCATCTCCACACAACAAGAGCCATGAATCAGAGCGAAAAGGCCAGATGAGCTGCCTCCACTGTACGTAAGTGTGCCCAGTGTGTTTGGGAGACATTAAATAGCTTGATATAGCCTCAAAGCACTACTGACCAGATGTTTATCTCCAATCAATATGAACACAAAGAGATTAGAGCAGTCTCTTATCATCTCATCGTATGTCATGTGGAACTCCATGGACAGGCTAAATATACAGTTATTGTGTGGAGAAGCCAAGGCTCTGGGCAGGTTAGGCCTCAGATGGGCTATAGTGGCAGTGGTCCAGGCTAAACCAGTAGCGAGCAGAAGCACAGGGAGCGTGCCAAGGCATTACATTTCCACTCTGGATACTGAGCAGTGAACAAGTCCAAAAGCAACATTTAGAGTTGTGTTGAGACAAAATGTTCCTATAATACGATACAAAAATATTCTTTGCTAAATCTTTGCAGAGATTTTCCCAAAGACCTACCATAATCCAGGCATTCCTTCAGCCTAAGAGATAGAAACAACAAACTGCAAGTGCTTGGAAACCTCAGCACTCCTTGATTCCATTTTATTAAATTACATACCACTGCACATATGTTATGTCGGTAACAGGCCAAATTGGCACTGTCTAGACCAGTGTTTCCCAATCTGGGGTACTTGGAATGACTTCATATTTTAAAAGAAGGTGAAATTGAACAGTATTTGGGAAAAAAACAACAAGAACAAAATCTATATGCCAGACTTAGATTGGAGTTAATGAGATAAAAAGATGAGTTTTACTTCAAAAATCCTTAAAGGTACACTGTGCAACATTTTGGTTGGGAGTCTGTCACCTGCTTGTGTATGGATATGTCATTACTCTGCCAGGAATGTTCCACAGTATGACATTAAATAGCTCTACCTTACATTTAGTCAATTACAAGGGATTTTATAGCTCAAAAATATTTAAAATTCTGACTGTGAGCGGAGTTGCGTCTCCACAGATTTGACCTGTAACTTGGTCTGTTTTGGTCTCCATGAACATAGAAAGTTTAATGCCATACTGTGGAACATTCCAGGCAAAGAGATAACATCTTCATGGAGAAAAGCATTTGATGGGCCCTCCTCCACAAAAGTTACGCAATACACCCTCATTTTAAAATTTAAAACAATGAAATATAATTGTCAATAGGCCATAGTTAGATAGGGATTAATGAGATAAAAAGCTGAATTTTAACACTATTCTGAATCAAAATGTATGCCTTTTGTTTCTTATCTGTGCTGCAAATACACAAAAGCAAATATCAGTACTCTATAAAAATCATCATCTTCTTTATCGCAGTAAAAAAATGCCAGTGTCAGATGTACTCTTTGCAAGTTTGATCATAAAAACTGTGCAACAAGTTCAGACACATAAACTCCCTGAATACCTTTAAGCCAGTATTAAAGAACCCATTGTTAGTAACAGCGATTTCATACAGCCACTGACTTCTGAGGAATAAAAATATTACTCATTGCTCAGCGTCTCTATGTAATTTTCCCATTTATTTGAGCTTGTTAAATGAAAAATGTTAACGTCGCCTCTTAAACATAAACAAATCCGTCTTTTCAGGCTAACGCTGCTAACATATGATGAAACATTCGGACTGAAAATGTAAGCTAGGGCCTGTTAAGCGTTGGAAATATTGCACGCCGATCACACATATTATTTGAGGCAACTCTGAGCATATTGGCCCTCGGAACAAGACACTCTTCACAGTAAATTCAAACCACAGATGCCGTATACATAATTCATGAGAGTAGAGCAAGTGTTCACAGTGCAATATTACTGTGCATGTTCAGGGTATTTATGGCTTATAGTAGCATGAATAATGAGTCTAAAATGCACCAAACGGATTCACAAGAACAGGGCACATACGCAACACAGACCAAGATGTCACCTCTGCAGCTTTTACCTTCTGCTAATAGGTTCAACTGAATCAGAGTGAATCATTTGTGTATGTTTATTGTACAAAAAATGTGTAATTGTTTATTTAGCCATTTGTTAAAACTGCACTGCACCACTTTTCTGATGGAGGGTCCCTCACCATCTTGTCTCCATGGCGACGATGTTATTGCTTTGCCTGGAATGTTCCCTGGTATGGCATTAAAGGTGTGCTGTGTAACTTTTCCAGTGGCGGGCCCATCACTTGCTTCTCTCCATGGAGATATTGCCTGGAATGTTCCACAGTATGGCATTACACTTATTTATCTCTGTAGAGACAGCAGGTGACGCCATAGAGCCAGGTTACATGTCAGATCTGTGGAGAGGCGAGCCCACTCACCGTAAGATTCAAGTTTTTAGGTCAGTAAAAAACGATGTTATTGAGTAAATACAAGATGGATATGTTTAATGCCACACTGGACAAAACAATAATATCTCCATGGAGACAAGCAGGTGGCGGACCCAACACCAGAAAAGTTACACAGTGCATCTAACATCTAGTCACCCGTATGTGAACAGGGCTGACTCTCCACAGATCTGAGCTGTAATGTAGTGTCGTGCTGTAACCTGCTTGTCTCCCTCATGATAGGTTTAATCTATACAGTTCTAGACAGAGCAATAACATTTCAGTGGAGACAAGCAGGTGGCCCTCCACTGGAAATGCTACTCAGTGCAACTTGAATTAATTAATTCATTCATTCATTTAATACAGTACCACTTTATAATAACTACACTAATGACTTAATACTTAATAAAGCATGAGGAAAGTCCTATTTGATAATGAACAAACACTTTCTTAAGAACAATTCAGGCTTACTAACTACCTATAATTAAGGGGATAGAGTTAGGAGTTAGGGTACTAATTAAGTAGTTACTAAGTTTGAATAATTTTGAATAATTTTGAATATGTTCATTATTAATTAAGTCTTTGTTCATGCTCTATTATGGCTAATTAAGCTGCAATTATATAAAAACTCTTAGATTACAAATGCATGAACTATAAATATGAGAATTCCATCAGTTCCTAAGGCTGGGACAGACTGTATTGATTTAAAGGTATTCAAGGTTACTGTGTCTGTCTAGATCCCCCACTGCAAATGTGTACACGGACCTTGGACACTACACTCTGTAAACTTATTGACTAGTAACCAGCTCAAATCAGCTCTGCTCATGAATATTGACCAACATCCCATAAAAGATTGATTGTTGAGTTTTTGCCAGAGCCTTGACTGTCTCTTTGTGGAAACTGATGAACGAAGTCGGACATATAAATATGCTCGGACAAAAGTACAGAGGCTAACTGTTCATATTTACATTTGTGTTTAATTATTTTGGTTACATTATACATTACACTAGCCTCGAGGGATTCCATTTAATTATTCAGAAAGACGCCCTTCTCAACCTTCAAATTTAATAGAAGTATGCAAATGAGTGATATGTCTGCACAAATACAATTATATTACAGGTTTGTATGCATTTTAATCACTAATTGCTTCATTAACATGCAAGGCAGCAATACCTGTAATTTGAATATGTGGAAACAGCGTCACAGTCAGAGCTGGAGGAAGTCCGATACTGGTTTCAGGTATTGGTTCTGGTTGGGTGTATAAATTGATTTTGCATAGACTATTTACAATGTTTCCCCCAATCTCTCAGTGTTTAAACTTTTATTTATACAAAGCTGTTCTGGAGATGAAGATGATTACTTAAAACATTTGGAACAGTTTTGTTATATATTCATCTTGCTAAAAGAAAAGCTATTTTTTACTCTGTACCAGTTCATATCTGGTATGGGCATGTACCAAAGTATTATTATCGGTATCATAACTGAAGAAGCTTGATCAGTGCTTTTAAACATGATACAATTCCTATTTTTAAAGGGCTCATACTATGATATTTTCTATGTTATAATGTTGTTTCCTTATCAAAACCATACTAAGAGTTCTGCTTTTGTTTCATTCACACATGTTTAACACATAAAATCTGTATAAAATTTTGAGTTCTTCTTCTGTTCCACCTTGGATGTCGTGGTAATACAGGAAGTGCTCCATACACCATCACTACAATCATTTGGATAATTTCAGCCCTGGAATTGCAAATCTCTACTAAACAAAAGGTAAAGGGTAGCTGTTAACTTCAAAACTACTTCTTCATGACAACACTAGGTGGAACAGAGCATTTTGAGCTTAGGAGATGTAGACTGACTACTAATAAAAGGATTATTGAAACATATGAATGAAACAAAACACTACTCTGGGTATGTTTTTAATGAGGTAACAACATTATAACATGACTTAAAGTTCACAAGACTCATTTTTGTGTAATATGGGGCATGTTTATGTTTAAATAAATTACTACAATGCAAATTACACCTGAACTTCCTTGTGCAGTGCTAATCTTCTTGACAACTGGACAGTGGAAGTGGCTCAAGCAAGAGGTTTTGTATCCTGTGTTGTTCATTTGATAGCGAGTCCATATCACATTCATCAGTCAATCAGCGTACACATTTCATTCAGTGAGTTTTTGCCTGTGGAGCAGTTTTCTCTCATATAATCATCTAATGTAAGGACCTTAACACAAGATTCTCATGAGGTTGTGGTTTGGTTGTGGTCTAGCAGACAAATAGTGTCACGAGTACTTACTGCATGTTCATAAAGAATCTCTATGTAGATCAGCTGAGCAAATACAGCTCTCTCCCTCCCACGCGTTGTCTCAAATTAAACTATTAGAGACTGAGACAGAAAATCACCACTGCCTCCTCTGCTGTACACTGCAAAAACAATATTGACTTAAGTTAAAATGACTTAAATTAAGAACATTTTACTTTATTTGAGTAGATTCAGCTTGACGAGTAAAGTTATCTACCAATGGAATACATGTATTTTCTTAATTCAAGGAACATTAGGTTTTGATTCTTATTTTAAGTGCAAAGAGTTGTTGATTTTCTTAAGCCTTAAGTGTAGCAAAATGTAGTTTCATATTTTCAAGGTGCACTGTGTAATTTTTGTGGTTTAGGGTCTGTCATCTGCTTGAATATGTCATTACTCTGCCTGGAATGTTCCACAATATGACATTAAACAGCTCTACCTTACATTTATTCAATTATAGGTGATTTTATCGCTCAAAAAACTGGGTTTGGTTTGATCTTCATGAAAAGCTTTTCAATGACCTTCCACCAGAAAAGTTACACAATGCACCTTTGAGTATAAAAAGCCTTGTTCCTTTGGTAGATCATTTTACTTGTGAAGTGAAATTGACTCAAATTCTTAATCCAAGTAATCTTAATTTGGCTTTTGCAGTGTAGTTCTTCACAGCCTGAGCAGCTCTTGAGCAGTGGCCCTCAGCTGCCCTTGACTTGAACTCTAATGCCTTCACCTCCTCCCTTCTCATGCCCCCACTTCCCTTCTCTCTGCTCCACTCTGTCTGAGCCTCTGTATCTGATCTAATTGCAGCAGTCCATATGGATGGTGGGAAAACTGCAGTGTCGGCAGGCCCTGGCTGTGTTTCCTGTGGCGCGTCTGTCCTTTGTTATGCTGCCATGATCCTGGAGCACGGATTCGGGACAGGTACAAGTGTATAGTCCAAATCAACACTGCACAACACTCTGGTCTGCAGCATGTGTCCCTCCAATCAGGTGCTGAAGATATTTTTTAGATAGAGTTATTGTAGAGAGACAGACCCTTTTTGCCGAGAAGAAGGGTCTAAGCACAAGGGATGAGCTTGGACAGTTTCAGGTGTTGGTTCTGGTTGGGCCTAGAACCTGATTTAACATGATTATTTACTGGCCAGTGTTTCTCCAAATCTCTTTGTGTTTAAACTTTTATTTATGCAAAACTGTTTTTCACCTGAGTTAATAGAAGACTTAGATCAGTTTTTTTACACATTCATTATATTGAAAGAAATGTGACAGTTA
Source organism: Boleophthalmus pectinirostris (assembly GCF_026225935.1). Lineage (NCBI taxonomy): Eukaryota > Metazoa > Chordata > Actinopteri > Gobiiformes > Gobiidae > Boleophthalmus > Boleophthalmus pectinirostris. The sequence goes on along the minus strand of NW_026571018.1, from coordinate 18,548,624 downwards.
TCTTTTTGCTTGTTTCCTGTGAATATTGGTTAATCTGCTTCACCGTAATTGACCAGTGATTGTTTCACAGTTTGAGTTTCTTTTTGCAATTTTTTGTGTTGTTTTGTGATTTTGCGTCCTACAAAAAAACATTGGATTGAAAATTGCCAGTGCTAAATAACTGATTGCATGCTTTTATTTATTTTAATATAGTTTATTTATTACCTTACTTTATTATTCTTTGTTTTATGTTAAAGCAGTTAGCGAATTTAGTTCACTGACACTGTCAATAAAACATTCTCTGATTCTCTGATTCTGATTGTACAGACTGCCTCCACACACTTGGTCCTGGCCCCAGTGTCAATGTAAAGAAAATGACAAAGCACCGTGTCACTGAAGAATGCTGGGCATGTTGTAGCCAGTCACCAGGTCAGCCTCCCGAACACCGGCCACTTCCACACTTGTGCTGACTGCTGCTTTTGATGGTATCATTTCAACAATGATCTCATTCTCTCTCTCTCTCTCTCACTCTCTCTCTTCCTCTCTTTTTCTCCCTCTCTCCCCTCTCATGTGTTCAGCTTCTCTCCCAGAGGATCATGTCTGCAGGGAGAGTCAGACGAGCACATTTTATTAGGTGTCAATTTATAATACCTTGGTTTTATTAATCCAGCGGTAGTGTAGCAAAGTGTAGGGCTGCTTAAGATGGGGAAACCTATTCAATATAGACACTTGCTCCATCTGTTTGCAATGTGTGCACAAAGTGAATAAAGGAGAGGAGGGAGGGGTAGGGCGGGTGTGAAGGAGCCAAGAAGGCGGGAAGGGAGAATAACAGCGACAGCCTCACAACGCGGGCCTGTGAAAAGACTGCAGCGGGGAAAGTGTGTCACATTATTTAGCAGCGGGATGCACAACTTCTGCGTCTTTTACAGGCAGACGCCCAGCAGAAAGCCTCTTGTTTAGTCAGCACTGTAACATAGCTCATGGGTTAGTTCCTGCACAGGCCCTATAGTGCACAGGGCAGCACCCAACAAAGCCAGTGCACAGTGCTATAGCGCGTTGGAGTATTTACACATACAGTCAAGTGAAGTGAAGTGATGACAGCTCGCTGCCTGAACAGCTCTGAGGTTGTAGCTATAGACTGTACAAAGAAGTGGACTAAGTGAGTGTGATGTCACCCATAGCATTCAGCTCCAGTCAAATGAAGCTCATGAGGCTAGAAGTAATTGGAGTGAATATGTAGCTGAGTTCCATATTAAGAATAGGAATTTATTTAGCGAATAGCGAAATAAAACACCAGAATCATGTAGAGTGATGTTAATAAGAACACTTTAAAACCAAAATGACTCACTGCAGCATTTACAGAGAGAGGGGTGACAATTTTTCAATGTAAAGTCAATTGGAACCAGAGTCAGTGAAGCCAGAAGTGCCCCCATGAACACTTCCTATTTGGAACACAGTGAATAGCAGTTTAGCTATGTCCATTTATATATGCAGTCTATGGATGTAAATAATGATTATTTAAGTAATAATTGATTATAGTCAGCAATTATTGTCTTCATTAGTCGATTGATCAAATTAATATTCCTACCTTTAAATATATATTTTAAGTGCTGCCCAGAAAACCATTAAAGACAAACAAATACAGAACCAGTGCTCATAAAAACCATGATAAAAAGCTTCATTTGTTTCGTTTTTGTCTGACACTAACTCTTGTTGACCTACAGAATCACATGGACATCACCAGAGACCTCCTCACCTTTTTTTTTTGCATATGCAGTGAGTGGTCCCCCTCCTGCCGCTCCTGCCGACCGAGGTGGAGGGCGCAGAGCCAGTGTGTCTGCACCCTCAGCACTCTGCAATCCTCTCCACTTATATATGACCACCACTTTGTCCTATACCAGTGGTACATAGAGTACTACAAATGTCAAGTAAAAGTACAGTTACATGGCTATCAATGTACTCAACAAATACTGCTGCCAAATTTGTACTTAAGTTAAAGGTGCACTGTGCAACTTTCCTGATGGAGGGTTTACAACCTGCTTGTCTCCATGGTTCCATAGTATGACATTAAACATATCCATCTAGCATTTATTCATTACTGGTGTTTCTATGGCTCAAAAATACAATAATTCCTTCTGTGAATAGGGGCGACTCTAAATAACTTCTATACAATGGGACATTCTACACAAAGCAACACATTTATACTAGTACAAGAGCTAGTTCCTTTTTAGCACAATTTTCTAAGCATTTTGGGTCACACTTACAACAGTCAGACTGTGTAAAACTGAATTTTGTTGTTTTAATCCACAGTAGGTGAGTTCTGGCCAATCAGAGCAGGTGATTCAGTACATGTTTGTGCAATAGGAAAGAAGCTGAGACAGCAGTGAGACAGCTGTGCACTGGGGACGACTGAATAATGATGACTGATAATTAATTATACAAGTACAAGTACAAGTACAGATTAAAAAAAAACTTTTAAAAAGCAATGTGTAAATACTTCCCACCCTATCTTACGTAAAACTCTTATTTGTTCTCTTCAAACGGGCACCAAAAGACTGCTCTGTACTGCACTGGAACAAAGTGGTATTTTTGAATCGACAACAATTAAAGAGGCTCTGTGTGTCTCTGCTGGTTTAGTCAGAACACCAAACAGCTGTAGTCACCCACACAGCGCTCTGTATCTGGCTCTGATCAGACCATTATGGCAGGCTCCGTCAAAGCTCCGAGTACAGAGACTATCCTCTTAAAGCCCTTTAATGGTTTCATGTGAGGAGGAATAGTGGCTCTTCAGCACCATCACACTTCATCCACTGTTGGAGAAGGCGGCTTGGGAGTTACTCTTTAATCACTTTGAAAGCTCTCAGATCACAAAACCACCCCAAGTTCATTCTTATTAGAGTGTTTTTCATCAGTTGTACTTGAATTAGTTAGTTAGATTTAAAGGTGCATTGTGTAACTTTTCTGGTAGAGTGTCTGCAGCCTGCTTGGACAAACATGTAACCCAAGTTACAGCTCAGATCTGAGGAGAGACGAGCCTGCTTACTGCAAGAATGCCATTTTTTCAATGCACATTTTGACAATAAAAACACATGTAATTGAAAAAATGTTGGATAGATAACTTAAATGCCATTGTGGAACATTCAGGCAAAGCAATAACATATCCATGGAGACAAGCAGGTGGCAGACCCTCCATCAGACCCACCTGCACCTGTAAGTCTATGGTATTGTACTGTATCTCTTATGTTATCTTATCTTAATTACAAACCAGTGCTGCACATGACAATTCTATAATTATTTACAAAGACGATTGTATTGCTAAATCAGATGTTAATTTCAATTTTACTCATTTAACAAGTTTTAAAAATGATGCCATTCCAAATACTAATTAAGTGAAAACAAAGCTGCTGTAAAAATAAAAAGTTAGGCTAATAATATTACCTTCAGGTAATAACTGGACCTGTTTTTTCTTTCATAACTTCATGGTCAGACGTGGTAATTATTAAATGAATGAAGATGTGGATGAGAATAAGCTGCTTTCTCCTTAAAAGCTGTCATGGCTTGTTATAGAAAGTGTTGTGCAGTGTAGCAGCTATAGCACTGTGCTATTGAGTGAGACAGGGCAAAAAGGTGAGCTGTTGGGTCGCAGTCTTTATTTGAACGTCTGTTGACCTCTTCACCGCTGCCCCTCCTCTATTCAAACGGGATAGAAGTACTTAGCTTCTGTAAACACAAGTTACGCAGTTGAACTATGGACCCAGTAACTATCTTAACTGCTCAGCTGCTTTCTGCCTGGGTGGTCATTTTTTATTGATTTACAGACTGGTTTTCAAATATGTTTTATGGCTCATGCTATCTTTATACAGTTACATAATCACACATTTAGACAGACAAAAATGTTTTTATTGCAACTATGAAGTGTATTTATTTATACTTAGAGGTGCAATGTGCAAATATTCCACTTGTCCACATGGAGTTGTTGTCGTATTTACTCAATAACATGTGTTTTTATTGACTTTAAAACTTGCATTCTTACTGAGTGGGCTCACCTCTCCACAGATTTGACATGTAACTGGGCCCTACAGTGTCACCTGCTGTTTCCATAGAGATAAATAAGTGTAATGCTATATACAGTGGAACATTCCAGGCATGATCTCTATGGAGAGAAGCAGGTGATGGACCCTCCCTCAAAAATTACACAGCACATCTCTTGGTATCCAGCTTTCTAGCATATCTATTGTATTAATCTGCCCTGAACACTGGTTATACATGCACACACAATCATTTTATTCCTGCTGTGTAGCCTATATATGTTTTAAAATTATAGTGGAAAATGAATCTTTGCTATTGTGTTCCCTGACATGTTTGATATTGTATTTGACTGCACAAATGGTTATTGATTGACTGACTGACTGACTGATCATATACACTTTCAATAGCAACATACTCCTTACGCCAGAAGAGCCACAAAGAAAAGAAAAAAAACACCATCAAAATATCTGTTAACCAGTCATTGATATATTATGGATAGCTTCTACATTTTGCCCAATTTCTCACACACTATGGGACACAATATATGTGTTCTGTAGAATGTAGATAAGAGAAAGCAGGAGATAAGTGAGAGAAAAGCATTGGCACATAAGATAACATCAGCTCTCTCATTAGTTACTCCACTATGACAACTGGGCTCACCATTAAGTCACTTTTTAAACAATCTGCAGATGCTATCAGCAACACTGTGTTTAATATCAACAAGAGAAAGAACAAAATCTGAGATGATCCTTCACAGGGAGAAACCGTCACAATCTGCCAGTGTGACAGCATAACAGTTGTCATAAGATTCTCTAAGTCAGTGTGAATGATTTATTTGACATCTATAAAGTTGCATATTATGTCTCAGCTAAAACAAGCAAAACATTGAATGGGCTATAGATCTGAGTTCAAGTGCAAAAAATGAGCACAAAGTGTAATTTATTTTGAAACTTTAATTGATGTGTTTGAAAGCTCTAGGTATGTAGGCTATAACAATGGGCCAATGTGCAGCAAATAGACAATGAGGCACCTAAATCAGGCACAGTCAGTGGAGTGTAATAAAACTTGTACAAAAGCACACTCTTGGGTCCTCTTACAGTTTGCTGCAGATATATACATTAAAGGACAATATTGCATTTGGCTGAAAAAATGTCAATTTCAAGTGTAACATGACATGCGCTAGGTGGTGCACTGTGTAAGTGAGTAGGTTTATAGGGCTAGGCATCATTAGTAACAAAATCTGTTGCTCAGTAGCGCCACTTGCGCGGGCCTAGCGGCAATACCTATCAGTCTTGTGTTATTACAGCCCTCATGACCACGACAGTGTCAAACCAGCCGCATTCACGAGTGACTTCCTGCAAAACGAATCTAAATAAATCACAAATGTTGATTTCAGTGTTTAGTTTGAGTTTTGTTATGAGTATAAAAGCTTACTCATTGGATTATGCATGTTCAGGTTGTAATGATTTCATGCTTTAGCGGTTCATTTTGTGCGCAGGATGTCTTTAGGATGAGTTGGTCCGCTGCATGCTTTTATTTTGTCGGAAGTGTGTCCCGCTCCCTGGCGTGTTCGTGCGGGGAAGCTGCAGCCTTGACAGCGCTTTGACCACGAATGAACCAATCGGCTGTGGAAGGCAGAGTTGTCCCTGTGGCCGCCATTAAAGAAAGGAATCCATGAATTCAAATGGAAACCAACAGGAACCGAAGCTGAAATAATGCTCTAAATATTCGCTCCAACACAGCCCAATGGCTTACATCGAGAGGTTTTTAAAGGATCTATTTCGTTTTTAGGTGAATTTTGCGATGGACGACTAAGACAGGTCGTTTTATTTTTTAAGCAGAGACCGTTTTAGGGCTAAGGGGGAGGGGGAGAGTTGCTTCTTTTGCTCCCCCTTTCTTTTTGTTTTCTCAGTATTTTTCTGCTCCTTGAATGAGTTTTTCGTGCGTGCTTTTGACATGCCCATGTAATAAGAGCCAGTCTCTGTTATACGCTTTTAGCTCCGGCGGAGGAACTGCCAGAGGAAGGTTGTTAAATTAACTATCCTCCAGCCAAATGTTACAACAAAATATCTCTCGTTGATTGAGTCTGCACATCTTTGAAAACACAAATCCGACAATTGTTCTTTATTTCCCGATGAAGTGAAATGATGGAGAGTTGGATTTTGCAGTGAAGAAGCATGAGTTCTTGTTTCGTACCGAACGGGGCCAGCTTGGAGGATTGCCATTCCAATCTATTCTGTCTGGTAAGAGATTTAAAACTAAAGGAAAGCAGCCATTTTTAACTAGCTGCACAGGGCTAAGCTAATGTTAGCCATAGAGGCGTCAGTGAATATTTGCAGCGCTCACGGCCTGTCGTGTGCACATAATTCATCATACTTTGCTATTGCTGTGTTTTATCATTGCTTTAACTCTTTGTCACTAAGTTGTAATACGCCGTCTATTACACACTGTCCTGTTGGGGTCTCACGCTTCACGTTGACGCCGCTCTACTCCGCTCTGCTCTGCAAACACAACAAATCACTTTTCTGCTAAAAACACCTTTGATGAGTGGGACTTTCCCTTTCATAAAAGTTATGTTCTGTTGACTTGCACTGCAGTCTTACACTTTTCTAAGTATTTCCGAGGAGCCGTGAGAGAAACCGGACGTATGCGCTGTTTTATTTGACGTTTCAGTTTATTTGCAGCTCAGAGATCATTAAGTTGTTGTCATAATACAGTTTGTGCACTTGCAATAAAAACAAACGCTAAGGCTTGATAAAAACTCGGACTGCGTTTCCTTCTTAGAAAGCATATTGTCACGTGATTTATTGTTATTGTTCTGCTTGCACACCTTAATTAATGATGTAACATTTAAGTCATTGCCATGTTCGTCAGTGGCTTAATCTCCTTGGACTTCATTTTGTTGTATACAGACCAACTAGGGCACGGGCCCCTGGGTGATTATATAATCTCTGGCACTTATTCTTGTTTTTTTTTTAACAAATATCTACACGTCTCCACGCCTTATCTACACTTTACGAATACCGGTTTGTTTCTGGATGTGTCACAGGAGGTGTGGTTGACTCATTACAAAGCTGTCAAATTTATTATTTTACCTGTCAAAGTAAATATTGTCAATGAAAGTGATCCTCAATAGTTATGCAACTGTTTACATTCTTTTACGATTGTTTTGACTTCGTTTTTCTCTCTATACATAGACAATGAAAAGGTGCAAGAGAGTAAACGATTCCTCCTCCCAGGATAATCAGGAGCATGGTCTGAATGTGTTTGTTGTTGCAGTTAATTGGCTTGTCAGCGGGCTTAACTACAGTCTCACTTGTAGGGGAGCTTGGAGGGTAATGCTGCCTTCAGGTGCCTCACTTAAGACACTGTTTGCACAAGTGGTAGCAGTAGTTATTATTACACCAAATGACTAACACTTGGATAAAAGTATATTTTTGTTTTATAGTAATTGATTCCGGGCCGTTTTGCAGTGCAACATGGAAAAATCTACACAGTTCATTGACGAGAGAATTGATTTGTTAATATGAGCATGTTAATATGTTGTTAAAGGTTAAGGATGTTTAAAGATTAGGAGAATAACCACATCAACAGTAATTTTTACATGGAATCCAATATAATAACAGTAGTGTGAAATAGTACACTGCGTTTACCACAAATTGACCTAGGGTTTCAAGCTGTCCACCCCCTGAAGGTAACATTTCATTGCAGGAAATTCACACTCTCGCGGTACTGCTCAGTTGGGTCGATGCTGCGCGCTGAACTTGTAATTATAATGTTTACGACGGCACTTGAAGGTAGCGTTGGCTCACGGTGGACAAGTGAACTGGAAGCTGGTAGTTGTGGTGCTATGGCTGTCTGCCTGACATTTCCCTGCACACTGAGACTAAGCACAACAGCAGCGCTCTATGACTCATGGACTGAACAGACCCCACTTTGTGGCTTTATGGAGAAAGAATGTGAGCACTTTGTGGTCTTCTCTCCCTCGTTCTGTTTCTCACTGGACAGGCCACTGCAGTGGGGAGCTTGTTTTTACGCTTTTATTTAAAGCTTAGCATTGTGGAGTATTTTAGAGAGCTGGCACAGTTTTGATATTTTATTATACTCACTCTGTAAGAGTTTTATGGCCAGGCTATTCATTAAAGTTTAAGTAAGTTTAATGATTGTATAAAATATGTATCCTGATGCAATACATAATATTGTGGTTTTGAAGCAGTTTTCTCTTTGATAGTTTTTAAGAGGAGCAGCTATTTAAAAAGTTGAGGGCTAGACAACATCAATAACTTCTCTCGCTATATCTCTATATCTCTAAAAACGGGCTCTTCTCAGTTTCACATATAGTTACTCCATTAGAATTAATTTCTTAAACATATTGCAGCTTTATATTAGGAGTAATAATGATTGCACATTGCCTGTTTTCCCAGTATTATTCTTTCAGATTGTACAAATGTAAACTAGTTCCAGGGTTGTTGCGCACTGTATTCATTGACAGACCATTTACTGTATCTGTCACTGACTATGGGAGAGTCCACACTTCACATTGTCTTTGATGTGAGGAAGTTGTACTAGATTTTACACAGGGACAAATGTGCACAGAGCATTTTGTGATTTCCTACCTTCCTCCTCTGTGGTGCTTATAGACAAGAGCAGGATGTCCCTCTTCAAATATGTGTGAAAAGCTCTAGCTAATAATATTAACACTAAATAGAAAATCATGAATTATAATGAATAATTCTCTAGCATGTGTTAAAATGCAGACTTAAGCCTTGGAAGCGTCAGAAAAGCTTTAACAGGATAATAATTAGAATGTGACACAATTCCCTCATGACGAGATGAGATGTGAGAGTGGGTCCACAAGACAAGATGAAAGATGAGATTTTGATATAATTTATAATATATAAATTAGTTGGGTCCATTTAAGATTTTGGCCACACAATTTCTCATTTCTTTAGATTTCATATTTTTCTTGCATTGTATCACTGTTTTACTTTAAACTATGACTTCGCAAATGAAAATAACTCACCAAAATTCATTGAAAAAGAAAATTTAACTCTGATTACACCAAGTTTGTTAGTGCCCAATGTGAACACCAGGATCATTCTACACATGTATGCACAATCTTTGACAGTTTCTTCTTGCAAGAGTTTGTGGCCTAAAGTCTTGTCCCATCATTAAAAATGATAATAATAGATAAAAATCATACAAAAAGCCACGTCAGATGCACTTATGAAACCTGTCATTTGCATAGCTGTAACTGAAACAATGCAAATCCACATTTGCTACTTTCACATTGAGACCAACAGCAGACTAATGAGATATTGTAGAGCTAGACTTGTTACAATAATTACTAAATTGACTTATTGTTCAATCAATGAAATCTGGAACAATATTTTTTGGGGTCAATATTTATCATGTGCACTTTATCTTTGTGCTTCTGGGACATTTGTGGTTATTTTTTGGCTATATGATAAGATCTGACCTGTAAAATGTTCAATTAATGACTTCTATGACTCATTACAGATGCAGACTAAGTAATTTTTTTTTTAAACAATATTATACATTTAGAAGAGTTTTTGTGGTTTAAATCTGCTCTTGGGTTGTGCCAGTGGCATACATTAGTTTCAGTTTTATCTTTTATCATCTATATTTACTTCATCATTATATTGTACTTCAAAATTTGTTATCGTGACAGACCTGTGTTGAGCAGAGCCTCTTTACCTGTTGCATCACGTGTCACATTTTGATGGTTCTGATGGAAGCAGCTGCTGTGGAGAGACACTGGGGCCTCCTGCGTCTCTGCGTCCTTAAAGTGGCCAGAGGGAAGGTGAGCAGCAGCTGGCCCAAGCAAAGAGCGTAACCCCTCCGTACATGTCACCTCCACACAGCGGCCCGCCTGGACTCGCTGACTTAATGTAGACTGATGGCTTATATTTTTGGACCGCACATCACTAGAAGGAATGGTAACACTTTAGTTTAGGGTCCACATATTCATCATTAATAAAATGGAAGTTGGTTTGCTAGTTAGTGGTTCTCCAGTTATTAGTTAATAGTAATACCTTCCTTTTATATAGTGCTTTTCGGGACAACCAAAGCACTTCACAATGGCACACAGTCACGCACACACACATACGCAGACATACAGGGGAGTAACACAGTAGTGCTTGTTGGATTAGTGTATGTACAAAAGAAAGATTATTAACAATGATAATGGACACTTTTAAGGATGTATTATGTAACTTTTTTTGATGGAGGGCCTCACCGTTTGCTTGTCTCCATGGAGATGATATTACTTTGCCTGCATGTTTTATAATATTGAATAAAAGTTATTTATCTCCGTAAAGAAAAGGCCAAGTTACAGGTTAAATTTATGGGGTGGTGAACCTGCTCACAGTAAGAATGTTTATCTTTCAATGTATTTTTAAGTGATAAAAACACCTCAAATTGAACAAATGCAAGATAGATAGATAGTGTAGTATCACACTGTGGAATATTCCTAGACATAGAGGTGACAATAAGAATGTTTAGAGCTTAGTACCTGTTTAATTAAAGAGTTTAATTTAAAGGGCTAGGTGTTAGGGTAATTAAGTAGTTACTAAGTCTGAATCTTTAATCCATGTTCTTTACTATTTGTCCATTATGAATTCAGTCTTTGTTCATGCTTTATTAAGGCTAATTAAAGTGTTGGTATTATAAAGTGTTACTGAAATAACCCCCACGGCACTGCACACTCATTCAGCTGTTGCTTGCATACCTCTTCATTTCTACAGACTGGAAAAGTGAACAGGATCATAAAAAAGACTTTAAATCAGAGAGGCCCACTCATGTCCGCAGACTGCAGGAGCCTATATATCGCAGCCTCCCTTCTTTTACTGCAGCACATCTATTCTGTTGGAGCTACAGATTTATTTAGAATGGACAGACAGGACAAGTGCAGCGGGGACGTCCACACATGATAGAGCAGTCTGCCTCTCTCACTTTGTTGATGAGGGCTGTGTACGGATGTGCTGTGTTGGTTTTCCAGGTCACTCTCGGAGAATTGAAATGCAAAAATATACAACGCAATGTTCCTCACAGATTTGTACTGAGGCTATGGCATAAGTGATCCATATTTCAGTGATTTTATTCAAAGTTGCACTATGTAACATTTCCGATGGGGGTCAGGCAACTGATGACTGCACAGAGATATTATTCTTTGCCTGGAATGTTCCGCAGTATGATGTTTAATGTATCTTGTGTTCTTTCAGCGTTTTCATGAATACAAATAATATCTTGAAAATACTCTTTACTGTGAACTGGCTCACCTCTCCACAGATCTGACCAGTTACATGGCCTGGTGGCTTGTCTCCACACACATAGTTCAGTTTCATTTCATACTGTGCAATATTCAGGGAAAAGCGATGAAGTGTCCATGGTGACAAGCAGGTGGCAGACCCTACATTTGTAATATAAATAGTTACAGAATTCTGATAACAAACAAAACATTGAGTACAGATTAAATATTGTTACTTCTATCATTTTATGACAATACTGCAAGCATACAGTATAATTTGTTTTGCCAACTTTTTTATTTTGCTTGTTTTTTGAAGGGCAAGCTAACATTCATACAGGCAGTGGCTCCTTCGTTTCTGCATCACTTGAGGAATAACAAAAACACAACTCAGCTCCACCAAAGTCTCCTCTATAATTGTGAAACACTGCATTAACCATAGATATTGAACTCTTTGAATGACTTGGGCATTGAAAAGATTTCACTATAACAAATCCGAGTTTACAAGATATTTTTTGTGCTTACTCCAAATCCAAAGACCATATTAGGATGTGTATGTGTAAATTACATAATATATGTTGTATAATGAACCATAGTGCAAAATTACAAGCAATTGTTGTGGTTCTGATATCAGTTACTGTTCTATTCACACAATATAAAAAGCATCTTTCTAGAATGCTGCTGTGGCTAATCGTTTGCTGGTGTTCTTCTTGATTCACGTTGTGTCTGAATGAGCTGTACAAAAACTTGGCACACTGCCTCTGTAAACAAATAGTTAAGAGACAGACTCCTATGTGTGATTTGTTTCCCTGACTAGCCAGTCCCTTCTATGTGAATGGGATGTCAGGTTTAACCGGTTTATATATAAGGCGATGGTAGATTTATTGTGGGAGTTCTACAATATACAATTTACCGCAAGCATGTCTGTCAAGGTGCAGTGCTGCCCTAACAATGATCATAATAAAAAATAATTATATTGTGACATCCGTAGCCTCATGTACGTTCTGTTTGAATGCAGAAGGGTTTGGAGTCAGACCCATAGACTGTATGAAGAAGAGGACTAAGGGAGTGTGACGTTATTCATAGTGTTTGGTTCCAGCCAAATGAAGCTCACGAGGTTAGCAGTTATAGAAGCTGAGTTCCATATTAAAAATTGTGATTTATTTACTGACAAAATAGCAAAATAAAACACCAGAATCATATAGAGCAACCCACGCTGCAGCAGTTACAGAGAGAGAGGTGACGTTTTTTTCAATGTAAAGCCAACTGGAGCCAGCTTCAATGGAACTGAAAGTGCACCCATGCTCACTTCCTGTATGAAATGTGATGGCTAGCGGCTTAACTATGCCTATTTGTATACAATCTATGGTCGGACCATGAGGCTTGACAAACAGCCTTTCTTACTTAGGACGGTCCAATCATAGCCACTTGCTAATTTGTATCAGATGTCTCTCTTCGTCTTGAATAGTCTCGTGTCATTAAGCACAAAATATATAACTTCTTTTACCTTAGTTACTAGAGTTAGATTTTGGTGCTTTGCTTTTTGATTATACAGAAATCCATGTTGTTTCTCAGTTCTCTCTGTCGCCTTTCTTCTTCTTTTACTTTCTAAACTGCCATGTATGTTGTGACCTGATTGGACTATGCATTTCTCTGATTGGTTTATCCACCTGTCAATCACACCTATCTGAAATCAGGTAGACAGGGTACAGCTCCAAACCCACACGTCTTTGAAAAGCATCATCAGAGAGTGTGGTTTTGACTGGCCATGCAACTCATTTGTCCAAATATGTTGACGTCAAGTTCTTCTTCCCTCTTGGCTCTGACCTGACCGGAGGCTTGTGTTGACCCAAGTCAGCGACACCTCATGGAAAACCGGACACAACCCGAAGCAGCCCTGAGCTCACAGTCTGGCAGCAGGAGAGGAGGAGAGGAGGTTGAGGAGAGAGAGAGGAGAGATGAATGAGGCAGGAGAGAGTGGAGAGGAGAAGAGGAGATGGAGGAGAGGAGCAGGAGGAAGGAGAGAGAGAAGGGAGAGGAGGAAAGAAGAGGAGAGGGGAGAGAGAGGAAGAGGAGGAGGAAAGGAGAAGAGGAGAGAGGAGAAAAGAAGATGAGAGGAGAGGGAGATAGGATCCTGGCCTTGTGCTCTGCTCTGTTTAAGTGCTTCCCTGAATGTCAGTGAGCAGGTTACACCAACGCTGGGAGGCTGCTGCACAGATTTCTCCCTGTTTAAAGCAGGTGGAAGAAGTTTGAGTATGTTTTATGAAAACTCAACCACAAGAAGATAACTTTTGGGGCTTGTTAAAGAAAAAAATTAAAAAAACTGGAGCAGAGTTTTGTTTTTTAGGAAGTCAATTATTTTGATTGATGCACCTGTTTTGTTTTTGTTTGGGTTTTTGGGGGGAAAAAGCTTGTAACTGTGTATGGACACTATTGCAGTCACATTATGTGGTGGCGACACATTTTGTACAGAATGATTCAAGATGCCATAACATATTTATTGGACTATTTTAGATTTGGCTTTAGTGGAGAGAGCATTTATTTATTCCAGTATTTTTACTTTGTTACCACTCTGCTTGATATAATATTATGATATTGCAATATCAATACAACATATTGAATTGGAGCCTCGAGCTTCACAGCCTAAATGCATCGTTTTGTTGCAGCAGCGCGCAAAAAGTAGAGGAAACTACATAGACCACAACACAGTCATTTGCTCCATTTTAGGGAACTGACAAAAATCATTAAAAAATATATTTTAAGAGAAACAACATTTTTTGTACCATTCCTTATAATATTAAATGTTTGTATATATATTTGTATGTTAAACTATAGAATGTAATGAGACAAGATGCAGTTTTTTTCATTTATAACATTGTACTTTGCCATGAAATATCGAAAATTCTCAAATGTTAAACCTGATAATTTCTTGCATTACAACAGAACTGCATTTTAACAGTTCATTACAGATGCCCGCCATGTGTATTAAATATTACTGGTCTATTAAAACCAAGCAATAGACAGAAAAAGTTGTGATTTTGTGGCTTTAACTCTTATTGCTTTATTAGTGAAACTTGCCAGCCTTATCCACCTTTGCTTTTCAAATATACAGTATGTTATTGTCTTATTCCCCCTGATAAGTTATTTTGGAGACTCTATCGGCCTGAGTTGTCTGTGATAATGAAGTTGTCATTTATTGCTGCGCTGAAGTGCCTCTTGTTCACACATCCACATGCACTCTTACCCTTTTCTCATCCACATTCTCTGCACTAAAGGGATTTTCTGTCATTGAATCTAAAAGCAGCCAGCAATATCGTATTCAGCGGGCAGAAAAAGTGCAGTACAGATGCAAACAGCACTGATAGTGAAGGGGGATTCTCTGGGGGGAAAAATGGAAAAAATCTGATGAATAAAGCTGTAATGTGAGATGAAGAGTGTAGCCTTCTGCTCTTGTAGTATTTCATTCATTCGTTTAATACCAGCGCAGCAGCATTAATCAGAATGGAGAGTGCTGATACAGTAGGTAAATGGGGGTTTCAAGTGCCCACAGAAAATGATGATCTGGACTTCTAGGGCAGTGCAATTTATCCAACTTTAATCGAGGTAGAAATTCAGTTATTTCTAATTGTCATGATATGCATGGGTATTTTTAATAGAGAATTCTATAGACAATCCTCTGTCAGTAAAAGCTTGTGCTCTAGAGCAGAGTTCAGACTTTAAAGGAAGAAATCAGACTTATGCTTTATGTTAAGGAGTGGGTATTATGCAAAACAATGTTATAACATATTATACCATGTTACAACATTGTTCCCACTCTTATAAAACATGTTATTGTTAATACATTGGTTTCAGCAAATTTTGCATTTTTAGAACAATGAAAGGTAACATGGTAATCTAAATATGTTATGTGTTTGCAGTTAATACCTCACAGAAGTAAAATATTAAATCTGTAAAGGGCAGTTATTAAAACTCTGTAGGGAATTGCGATATGTTGATAAAAATTTTATCGTGGTCATTTTGTGGTTCACAATTTCCCTATTTACTGTAGCCATATGCCCAAACAGACCTTTTTCCCACAACTGTATTATTAACTTTCACAAGAATCAGATTACTCAATAACCTCTTCAAAGCAATAAAGGAAGCATGAATTTAACATAAACTTATTGTGATTTAATCAGAAGAGATAGTTTTGCCATATAGCCCACTACTGTATGATTTATGTTCAACAAATAAAAACTGAGAATCATTGATTATTATTATTTTTGGTCAAATCTCCCTGTCCAATCTAAACTACAGGTAGAGCTGATTGATTTTTGATTCAGTTTTATTGTTATATTTCAACTGCTCTTAGTATTGATTTCATGAATATTTAACCTAAAAAAGTAATTAAATTTCCATCTCAAAAGTCTTCCGTCTTCTCCAAACCACATGCCTTTACTGACAGAGTATTGGCTGTTGATCTCTCAATTCAAAAACCCCAACCATATCATTGACGATTAGACATGACTGCTTCACAGTGTCTCAATCTCTGGATTAATTGCACAGCCTCAGTTATAAGTTTTGCCAAAGTTCATGTAGCCTCTGCTGAAGTACTTTTTTCCGTGTTTTTGACCTGGTTTGTACCTGGAGCTGTCAGGCGAAGAGAGTGAGCCGCTACATAAGCTATTATTGTTGAAAACTCCCTCAAACGTGACTCACTGCATTCTTTCTTGACAGCTGTTGTGTTGAAACTCTAACTGTATATAGTGCAGTGCCGTGCTAGTACTGGTTGCTAACATCTTTGCTTATTGGTTGTCATGGATAAAAATCGTACAGTGATGAGAGGTGGGAAGATAAGAGTGGAGTTTTGCTGTTACGGTAATGCTAACAACAACTAACAACTTCCTGGTTCGGAGACGATAAAATGCTTCATAATCAGATCTGGACAACCCGTATGTCTCTCATCTTAATGCCCAAAAAACTGCTTTTACAAATCTGTACAAGAGCAAAGCTAATTTTACTTTATTAGATGAAAAAAATGTGAACAGCCCATTTTAAAATACCAAAAGAAAAGTCATTAGAGTCACAGTCACATTAGTCATTGCACAGTTTTTTTGTTTTTGTTTTTTTACAAGAGTGAGTGTGCTTTGTTTCATTCACATGTTTATTATTAGTCTGTCTACATCTCCAAAGCTTAAAATGCTCCACCTTGTGATGTCATGAAGCGGTAGTTTTGACATGAACAGCATGAACGGCTGAAATCATCTGAATGATTCTACCGAAAGAATATGGAGTTTAAAAACACAGTGAAGCATTTCCTGTATTACCACATGACATCACAAGGTGGAACAGAGTGCTTCCTGTTTAATAGAAAAACTTGGCCTAAATATGCAAGATTTGTGTATTAAACATGTTTGAATGAAACAAAAACACAACTCCAGATTTGTGATGAGGAAACAACAATTATAACATAGATCAGAAAACAGTGTAATATGGGCCCTTTAAATCAAAGTTGAGCTCTGTCCCAGTCCTGATGCCAGCCTGTCTACACAAAGAACATAATCACATCTACAAGTGTGAAACCAATCCCCACGACGACCAATGTAATAAAATCTGCAGGGCTCTTAAGTTTGGAGCTCCTCATCCCCTCACACTGGAACGTCTCAGGCTAGTCTCACATCAGAGCAGGAGAGTTTGTTGATGTTGTCTCGTGGCCCTGCCCTGCTCCCATCTGCAGATGTTTCCTCAATGGCAGGTGTAGTTTTAGATGTTGCACAGAAGCAGGAAAGAGCTTTAGTACAAAAATTCGGAGGTTTGCATAAAATGGGTCAAGTTTTATTATCCATAGTATTCAAAGTATACACATTATTCTTAGTACAATGCAATAATCCACATCTTCGACATTGCAGAAGTGTACTGTCAAATGAAGTATTTTTTGTGTATTAAAATATGTTGAACTTTTAAAATTTCTGTTTTAAACACACTGGTTTAGTGTGATTTTAGCTTTAATTTGTGATAAGTTTTGCCCTATGCCCAAATTGTATCATACATTGAGTGATGAAATTAAAAACATGTTTTTATAGGACAGGGCTTCACAAAAGTGCTGATTTGGTTTTCAGCGGAGGGTTTGAAAATCATGAAATTGTTACTGGTCCAAAAGACCCGTGTATTGACTAATTTAAAGGGAAAAAAACAAATGTGAGTCTTCCCTGTCTTTAGAGATTCAGTTTCAGCAAGGAAAACCTCCAAAAAAGGTAGCAATAAAAGAGGGTGGGAACTGTAATCAAATGTAACCAAATACATTGTAATAGTGTGATTTAACTACTTTAACTGTTACACAACTTCTTGATATTTAATGCAGTAATACTTTTCTGTTTTCCTCTCTGTGGTCTGTCTTGAATGACTATTGTGATCTGGTCTGCTGCTCCAGTTGCAGTGTGACCATGGCCTGCTCCCCAGACTCCCCATCACCAGCCCTCTCCCCTCCACAGGGAAACTCCTCCTCACCGCAGACACTGGACCACTAAAGGCTTGTTCAGGCCTCAGTGGCTCTGCTCTTTAAGTGAACATATCCTCTCAATTGTAATAGGCTAATTGGTTGACTATAGAGAGGGATCTTCTGCTTACTCAGCCTGAACCGTAATAAAGGGATGTCTCTGCACACTTATTTAAAACGTCTCAGAGGATGGACAGAATAGTGAATATCAGGGAAATGGAGACGCCTTCAGGTCCGGTTCGTGTTTTTGACTGTTTGGGTCGACATGGTGATCTGTCAGGGCTGGGGTGATAAGCAGCAGTGCTAGCTTTAGTAGAACGTAATGTTCCTTGTTTAACACTTAATAAGCCCACACTGATTTACTGCCACAAGGCTCCTGCCTTTGCGTTTTGTGCGGGCCATAAAAGCCAGACAGCGTTTATAGAAAGCACCCCAGCGTCATTAATGAGGATTAAGATGCAGGCCTCATTCAACCAACCTTATTTAGGTTTAAAAATATTGTTCATTGTGATATTGCAAACACCTGAAGCAGTTACATGCAGCTAACCACAAAAGTCTCATTTAAAACAGGGCAATTTCACTTTGCATAAACACATAATGGTGCTCCATTTTCCATGTCATCTTTTCTGGATCTCTCTGTTCTGTTTTTCTCTCTGCATAATTGTGTGGCCTGTGTCAGTAAGTAGAGGGGAGGGTGAAGTGCTCCATAAAAGAGGATTAATACCTTCTCTTTAAACTGGGCTCAGCACATGTTTACTCAGAGGTGCTGAGTGGCTCCTGGCTCTCACTCACTGTGACTGAGCAGACACATGTTCTTTAAATGTGGGGATGACCTGACACCCCTCAGTGCAGCGGCCTGTGCACTGGTCCCGTCGCTTTGGTGCTCTAGTCCTGGTGCTGTGGCCTGCACTTCGGTGTTCCAGTGTATAGCTTTAGACCATATTACAGACACTGATGTGTGTGCATTTGGCTTAGATTGTCATAAGAAGCAATGATTTATTGTTTGGTGCATGCTCTGTAAAGAGTGTCACAAATAACAAATATTCACCTAAATTTTCAGAACATAGTGTAAGCAGGTTTTAAAAGTTGAGGAATCTGAATGGTGCAATAATGACAGATTATTATCATGTGTGAGAAGATCTAAGTGTCTGTGTGTGTGTGTTTTCCAGGCTGATCTGACTGGGATCAAATGGAAGCGGTTTGTATGGCAGGGCTCTCCCTCTGCTCCCATCCTGTTCCCGGTGACAGAGGAGGACCCCATCCTAAGCAGCTTCAGCCGCTGCCTGAAGGCGGATGTGCTGAGCGTGTGGAGGCGTTGTCAGAGGCAGGGCAGCAGGGAGCTGTGGCTCTTCTGGTGGGGAGACGACCCCAACTTCAGCGATCTCATCCACCACGAGCTGGAAGGTAAGAGGCAACTCTGCTGGGTTTGGATTACAACTTTCAGACCTGTGTCTACTTATAAACTGGCAGGATGCTTGGAAGTAGGGCTGCATGATTGTAGAAAATGATCTAATTGCGGAGTATTGCAAGTATGATTTTCTTCATAATGCTCATTTTAAACAGATCTAAGAGCATTCACATTTGAGCAAAGACTGAAAGATGAACCACTAATTCAACAATCACATACTGAAAATAGCATTTTTTACAATAACAGGTTAATTTGTTGTTCACAGAGGACATTGTATTACTTAAATAATTGAAGATTTGATAATTGCAGTAACTCAAAATGCAATTTTGATCCAGTTGCAATATATAGTGCATCCCTATTTCAAGCATTTAGTCATTTAGCTCAGCAGCACATGGCTGCTCTGCCACAAAGCTGCTAATTTCACTCATGTTCCAGTCACCAGTCGTGTCTGTGAATCACCCAGAGTCTGACAAGAGAAATCATCTCTGAATATTAAAGTCACTTCTCTTTTGAACGCTCCCTTTGAGGCATTCACTCAAGGTTATAGAGCTGAAGGAGCGAAGGCTATAAGAAGTATAGCAAACGGAGAGGCTCTTAGCTTTGTACTCAACACACTTGAACATAAACTGTCAGAATATGTTACTGGTTGTACAAATGTGCTTATTGTCAGGTAGAGATCTTATGTAAAACCTTGGGAAAGTGTTAAGTTGTGCGTAATGTGTCTAGAACTGTGGATCTCGTAGTTTAGTTGATCAGTACAATTGACATTGTATAAATTGTTGTTTTTGCATGAACTCCCGTGCAGTTACATACAGTACATAGAGATATGTAATATTTTTGAGAGCTTTTTTTCACCTATCAAATGGCAGGTCATGTCTTTAGTTAAACGTGAATTTCTTTAGACGGCTACAGGCCTAAATGCCTCTGTGTGGTCAGGCCAAAGCTGAAAACACCTGTAGAGCAACTGGCCCTCATGTAAAGCCTTATTTACAGATGTCCCATGATCGAATGCTTTTGATCAGAGAATGAGTTATCCCAGCGTTATAATGAAAAGAAATTGAGCAGTAAGTAGGGGTCAACTTTACTGATAAGGTGATCTCAATAATATTTTTAATTATCTTGAACAATATTGTAACAATGCATCAGGAATGTGCTAAGATGTAAATGTCTTGGATAAGGTACATGTGTTGCACAAAATGTGAAAGGATCTTAAAGGTGCTATATTACGCAAAGGAATTTGTGTGAGCTTTAAGCCATGTAGAATGTTGTTACCTCCTGAAAAAAATATCCTCAGTGGTGTTTTGTTTCATTCACACATGTTTCAGTAATCTTTTATTATTAGTCTTCAAAGATCAAAATATCCGTGGTAGTTTTAACTTGTAACAGCTACATTTTACCTTTAGTTTAGTAGAGATTGGCAGTTCCAGAGCAGAATCATCCAAATGATTCTAGTGAAGGTGTATGAAACCTATGTGATGTCATTTGAGTTGTAGATGGTCCAATAATTAACTTTCATGACACATAGATACTAGAACTACTTCGCCACATGGTACTCTTTACATATTGCTGACCACATTCTATTTCATATGATTTACTTAGAAAAGGGTTTACTGTGAACATCCTGCTTTAAGGTTATTTTGAAAGTGAATGAATGCATTTCAGTATAACTGTTAATCTTGATATTTTCATAACCAGTAGGGTTGGATATCATTAAGAAGTTGCTGATACGATACATACCTTAATACATAGGCCACAATGCGATACATGCCACGATACAGTGCACTTTTAATTTGATATGATGTATTTCAAATTGATTCAATACGGTTCAATAAAAAATAAAGCCTAACTCATGGCTGTGATACTAAAAGTCTTTGTGAAACCACTTCTTGTGCAAAATAAATATGAAACACACCCTTTTTACTCATCAAAACAGTGAATATGTCAAATGTGTTGCATAAACGAGTTTCATTCCCATGAACAAGCAAAAAAACTGTAGCACAGTAACAAAATAATTTAGTAAAATATACCAAAAAATACTCTTGACAATATATCGATACAGCAGCTCATGATGTTGATACTGTATCATCACATTAAACGATACGATATATTGATTTTTCAGTATTTTTGCACACCCCTAATAATCAATATATCACACTTCAAAATTTGTTAACATGACAGAAGCCTAGATGAATCCCACCTTTAGCCACATGTTTAGAGGCAGACACACACACACATTGAACCTGCACCTCTCCATCTTTAGTAACAGTAAGATCAGTGGCAGAAGATGGATTAGGGCACCCTCCTTATTCATGCCCTCTGCCTGGCGGATTGAACTTTGGGTCCCAAGCCGAGACCAGCCGGTGAGCGACCTTCCTTCATTATGGGACATTGTGCCTGAAGTGGACTCAAAATGGAGCTGAAGGCTACGATGGGCAGCTCGTTCAGGCCTAACGGGTCCTGGTAATAACCTCAAGTGTCTGGCTCTGGCCCTCTAATGGAGTGTGCTACATTTCTAGTAGGAGGGGGTGGTATGGAGAATCTATATTTGGACATTGCTTAGAGTCACTGCTGTGTTCGTCCACAAGCTATGGGGAGATTAAATGTTTTTTGTGTTTATGTTAGGCCTATCACAATAATTCAAAAATGATGGATGTAACAATAATTTCTGGGGGTCTTTATAGTGGGTGCTTTTTCTTTGTGTTAGTGGGGAACTTCTGTAATGTGAAAAGGCGACTTCTTCATTATAGAGACAAAAGTACTAAACTACTAAAGTTTTTTAATTTATCTATTTATATATACATGTACATATATATATATATACACACACACATATACATACATACATACATACACACATACATACATACATACATATATATATATATATATAATATATATATATATATATATATATATATATATATATATATATATATATATATATTTTTTTTTTTTTTTTATGATACCATTTATGATTCATTTAGGAATTTTTTTATGAGAATAATCCTGCTTTCGTTAGTGTCATTTTATCATTTTATTTTAATATTATTGTTTTTCATCTATATATTTCAATAGCAAATTTTTAATTATAGTATATTGCTACAGAAATACACAGTATATCACAATAAATGATAACACTGATACTTCTTTACACCATTGACGCAGTAACCCTAAAGCAGAATGATACCATCACATTTGTTTTAAGTGATATTATAAAAAATGTGGTCAGCAATATATAAATGGCCCAATTAAACACTTAAGTATTTAGTTCTAGTATCTACAATGTGTCATAGATTTCATAGATTATTCAACCACTTCCAACATATTGTTCTACCTATCATAAAGTATGATTAATCGATAAAGTAATTATCATGACAGGCCTACTTCAAAATTCATTATTGTGACAGCCTAGTTTGAGTGCATGGAAATGAGATAATTGAATATTGACCACAACATCTGAGCCTTGTTGTGCTCCCAGGTATTTGAGCCCAAAATGATGAATCATGTTTTCTCAGGACGGAGCGCAGGGCTGCTTTGGGAGCATTTGAATATTTAATAAAGCCGTGTGGCAGTGCTGAGCTTCCCTCTCTGCTGGGGACCTCGTCATGAACGCAGTATCCTGAGCTCCTGCTGTGATTTTTGTTTTGCTCCCTCCTCATGTGCGGCTGCTGCGGCTTGAGGTGTTTTTGCACCCGACTCCTCACTGTGAACGTTTCCCAGATGGGCGCCTTGGTAATCCAGGTTTCCTGTTTGGAAGGCTCTCCGACTCTTAGGGTTGTTCGATATGATGCATTCATGTGACATCACAACATTCACAAATCCCAATCCATAGGGTTCAGAATGGTGAAAAATTTGGACGTATTATATGTTAGGATACATGAATAGGAAAAATCTTGAAAATGTTGCATACTGAAAATACAGCGAAAAACATTACTGTAACTGCAACACATTTCTTTTATAAGAAATGTGGTCTTGTCTCTCCACAACTCTGACCTGAAGCTTGCTTTAGTGATGCCAACTACTTGTCTGTGCAGTATTCCAGCCAAAGTATTAACACCTCATTAGAGTCAAATGGATCTCTAAAAAGTTGGTAGACCCTCCACCATAAAAGTTACTTAGAGCACCTTTAATATTGGTGGACATTTTTATTAGTTTTTAATAAGACAAATAAAATAAAATAAAAAGTTGTTATTTTTCAAAATAAGGAAACAAATGTGAATGTGTAATTTGTTTGTCATATTTCCCAGCCCTAGCGCCTCTCTAGCCCCTTCTCTCATGTCCCTGTTTCTCCCTGTGCTGCTGCTGATGCTGCTGCTGCTGTGTGTGAGTCTGTGAGATGGAGCACTGCGGACAAAGTGCTTTCTCTCTTCACCACATCAGCAGTGAGCGATTAGGCTGTTTACTGTTTTGTCCATATAAGCGTCATAAGAACAAATGGGAGACGTTGTGGGGTAGAAGAAGTTATTATTTGCCCTTTATGAATTTCAAAATTGCAGTATTATAATTCCTTTCTAAGACATTTTCAGCAACAACACTTCAACTTGGCTCAATGAAAACTAATATCTTTTGTTATAAGCCAGAAATATTTTTTTAGACACTGGAAGCCAAAACAATGCACAAAAAAGTTAGCCAGTTCTGGGCCAGCACACTTGCATTTACCTGTAACAAAATTTCCACATAGGTACAAGACGCTTAACCTGGCTCATGCCAGATTGATATGCGAGTTCTGCACATCAATCTGGGATGGCTGTCGCTAAAAGCGATCGGAAAACACTGAACGTCATGAAGATTATTTGAATTTGATTGATAGAAGCAGAAAAATCTAACTTTTGTTAGATCCAGTTGAGAGAAAAGTTTCCCTTTCCATGAATGCACAAAGTGCTTATCTTCTGCATTTTTTTCACTAACAAAATTGTTCTTATTGATGCAAAAATATAGGCTGTTTTGGTTTGCTTGGGCACTTCCATCAAATGACTGTTCTCTCACCACTTGAAATCAAATAATTTCTTCATATTGATCAATCATGATAGAGGATTTTTCTGTGAACCTCTCAATAAAAAAAACTCAAAACAATCTTTGATGATTAAAAATTACTGAATCTGAATAGTGATTTAAAATCTAATAACATTAATTACACATCCCTATGTATTTACTTGCATGGACATTTTAAGTTGAATGAACTACTGCAGTACATCCCATGGACTTCCTTTTAAACAGGCCCTGCTCTACTCCATTGCATGTGTGAAGACTTAATAAAATGATTGACACACAGTTCCCCTGGGTTGTGGGACTGCTGAGGTGTGATTGAACAAATAGCGGCCAGTACTGGAGGGGCAGAACAGGGCAGCGGGACCACCCCAGCCCCTCCACACCACCGCACAGTCGGAATGTCGCAAATCGCAACTTCCTTTTAACTGCCATGCCCTTTAGCCGCTAGTCTGATGGATTGTATTGCCTTTGATCCCACACCATCCCGGGAATACGAGGAAGGAAAACTTTTCTTTTTATGTTTGCGGACCCTTTTAGCCCTCAGCATAGTGTTGGCGGTAAACACAAAAATCCGCTCAGTGCCTTTTATTTTAGAACCCCTGCCCCCTTTCTACTGCAATTCCCAATCCATCCTCATTAGATTAGCAGGCTGTGAAAGTCTTTTAATTTTGAGTAATGCCATTTCTGTATTCCAGTGTGCCAGTAATCCCTTCTCTCCTGGGAGACCACAGAGAGGCACAGATGACGACTAGCGCAGGGTGGAAAACTTGTGAAATATTTTAACACCTGATGCCTAAAGGTGCACTGTGTAACTTTTCTGATGAAGGGTACACCACGTGCTTGTCTCCATAGAAACGTTATTGATTCACCTGTAATGTCCCATATATCACAATAAATAATCTACAGGTGTTTTATTGCAAAAAAAATACATTGAAAAACATGCAATCTTACTGTGAGCAGGGTCACCTCTCCACAGATCTGACCTGTTGCTTCACTTACCTCACCCGCTTGTCTCCAGGGAGTTTAATCCCATTACTGTGGAACATTCCAAGAACAGCCATAACGTCTCCATGGATGCAAACATGTGCTGAAAACCTCCACTAGAAACGTTAGTGCCGCTTTAATCCCCAATAAAAGAATTTTGAACCTAACAAGCCTTTAAACCCCTATTCAACAACATGGCAAGTAGAGCTGCATATTGATATTACTGCAGTATTTTAATATACTTTCTGACTCAATAATTTCAGTTATAACAAAATAAAAAAGTAAATGCCTTGAGACCAAGACACATTCAAGACTTATTTTGGACTCAAGATGAAAAATATGAATAAAAGCAGCCTTAATTAAGAAGTACATTTCTGTCCTTGGAGATATTTTTATATTTTTACTTTGTTATATAATTGATTATTGAGTTACCCAGTATTACAATATTGATACTTTTGTGATATATTTTGCCTCTGTAGTGGAAAGACGGCTTCAAAAACCACTTCTGATCTTTGCTCTTATCTCTGAAATGATTCCTAACAAGAACTTGAAGCTGCTAAATGAACAGTTAGCCTCCCCCTCCCACTGGGGCCATGCATGTGAGTATTGTTATGCAAATGTTACGTTTTCTCCCATACAAAGCGGAGGTGGAGTCTTGTGACCAGGGCATCTTAAGTAAAAGATAAATGACTGCCTTCTTCTAACCTCAAAGACCCACTGATCTTTTTGTGCAATAGAATTAGGAAGGGGTGTCTCTCTCTTTCTCTCTCAGCATAATTGCGCAGTTGCAGTTTTTGCCACTTAATACGAGAGACTTCTCATTCTCACGTTCCTTTAGTGCACTTCCAAATCCTGCCAGATTTCTTCATTGCAAGAGTAACACCTTTTTACTCCTCTCTTCAGTTTCTTTTTTATTTCCTATCCTGGCTTTGTCACATTCATTTGAATTCATGAGCTGAAAATGAGCCAACTATTACAGAAGTTAGCACGATAACAAATTTTTAAGCACGATGTATTGCTGCGAATATATACTACGATAAACGATAGTATTGAGACTATTTTATGCTGCTGACACAATAAAAATAATGTAGAATAATTCCAGTAAACCAGTTTTAAACAGACAGTAGCATTACAAGGCCTGAGCTGCAACAAATATGTAGTAGAATTAATCAGTAATTAACCAGTAATTAGCTCTTTCAACCTTTTACAGCTCAAATTGTATCGTTTTACAATAAAAATACCCCATATCTCCTCACTTTTAGATAGAAAATGTATACCCGGGTAGTGCCCGGGTCTTAAAAGTGGACCATATAACTTTTCTGGTGGAGGGTTCACTGCCTCTTTGCTTTCATAGAGATGCTATTTCTTTGCTTGGAATAATCCACAATATGACTTTAACCTTATATGGCTCCATATAGACAAGCAGGTGAGACTAAGTCAAGTTACAGGTCAGATCTGTGTAGAGGCAAACCCGATCATAGTCAGAATAGATATTTGTGATTGATTTGTTGCAAGATAGATTTTAATACTGTACTGTAAATCCTTCCAGCTAAAATATCTCTATGGAGACAAGGAAGAAGCCACCCATAAAAAATAAATGTTACATAGTGCAAAAAAATTTTCAGTTGTTACTTCTTTGCTTTATACAGTTAAAACAGCTTGTAAATAGTAGTTTAAGATCTTGATAGAAATTGGTTTAAACTGAAGGAGATATACTTCTTAGCATCGCTATAGCAACCACTTTAGATTTAGCTGTTGCTTTTACAGAAATCTGTGGCTCAATGATGCATAGAAAATACAGTTCAAAATTGACAGTGAATAACTTATTTTTATTCTAGAGCAAAATATCAGCTGAGGTCTGCCAGACTCTGCACTTGTAATCTCATTCTAAGAGTTTTGAATGTTGTGTTTGTGCTCTTGGCAAGCAGCAGGAAAGATGTCTCACAATTGACTGTGATACAGATTTAGAGCCATAATAATGTAAGAGCTATTGTACGCGCTGGCCCTGTGTGTGCCCTGGGCAAGGAGAAATGCCACGCGCTCTTTAGAATTTCAAAATGTTACTGACTTGCATTGCCTTTTGAATCCACACTGACTAGAATTTATATTAACACTACATAAAATAACAACGACTGACATTTTTGGCCACTTTAGATCACCAATAATTAAAAAGCAATGCATCTTTCTACTTAAAGTGCATTTGACTGGTTAAAATAATTATATGCATAGTTTTTTTTTTAGTTTTTTTAAATTTTGGTTTAAATTTTTAATACTAATTTTACTTCCTGGCTGGACACAAGTGGATACCTACATAGATGTAATTCCATGACTGTGGCTAGTGGGTTAGCTATGTCCATTTACATATACAGTCATATGGTTTCTTCTCAACCTTTTCCCCACAACCCTGCACTGAATGTGAAACTGTAATGAATATTAACCACAGGTACTATCCCACAAAACCAAGTAATACTTTGAAAAACATGGAAACCTGTCATATGCACTTTAAGCTTTGGAAATTTGCTGGTTTCCCCTTCAAACATGGTATTAAAATTCACCGTGCAGTGTTGAAAATGATGCATAGATAAGGCCGGAGCAGCTCTTAGGGGGAAGAGTGGAGGTGGCTGATGGCTTTTGTGCTTGGGGATCAATTTTCCTGGGCTAATCTCCTGCCTGAGAACCACCCTCCTCTTGCCCCTCTTCGCTGCTGCCTCTGATGGATCGGCCATGCAAGCTGCTCTAGTCCATGGGTTCAACCTCCTCTTTTTCTTTCTCTCTTCCCCCTCTCTCACTCAAGAAATTTTCATTAATTAGTAATGGAGACTTTAAAGAAGCACATACTCTCTTCACTT
Organism: Boleophthalmus pectinirostris; assembly: GCF_026225935.1. Classification (NCBI taxonomy): domain Eukaryota; kingdom Metazoa; phylum Chordata; class Actinopteri; order Gobiiformes; family Gobiidae; genus Boleophthalmus; species Boleophthalmus pectinirostris. The sequence goes on along the minus strand of NW_026571018.1, from coordinate 18,520,644 downwards.
GCAGATAAGGAGCAAAAGAGGGAAGTGGAGGAGAAAACCTTCTGGCCAGGCTCTGCACAATCCCCTGAGCGCTCGCGATCACATGGCATTAATCTTGCTTTTTAATGACCGACTGCTGCTCTAATTGCTTATACACAGAGATGAGAAACAGGGGGGCGACCACCTCCCAAATTGCCTGAGCTTTTAAGAAATACTTGTTTTTTATATAAGCTTTGCAGCATGTTTGTTCAACAGAGTTTTTTTTAACTTATAATACAAGTTTAGGATGTGACTTGTTAAAGGGCCTATTACGCCCTTTTCAGCAAACATACCTGGAGTTTTGTTTTGTTTTCGTTCACACATGTTTACCTCACAAAACCTGCATATTTAGGCTGACTTCTACTCTCAAACAGAAAACTCCATACATCTTCAGTAGAATCATTTGGATAATTTTAGACTCGGAATTGCTAATGTCTGCTAAATTAAACATAAAAGTAGGTAGCTGTTAACATGTGTGAATGAAACAAAACATAAACATTTTCATTCATTATAATGTGATTAGGTAACATTATAACATGGCTTAAATTGTTGCTTCTAAAGGT